>NC_049215.1:10298937-10308937 GCF_013347855.1 Anguilla anguilla
AAGACATTGTGTAAGTCGCTCTGGATAAGAGTGTCTGCTAAATGCCTGTAATGTAATGATGGAATGGGTGAATCAAGATCAGTCATACAGGCGTGTGCTCAGTAGTAACTGATGTGGACTGAAATCTGTCTACACTTCTTCAGTCCGACAGAGTGCAGAATTTTTAAGTGAATCCTCAAAAATATATTTGTCCTACGGTTCTCTAACTTAACGCTTATGAAGTTATGCATACAATGTCTAAACTGTCAGCACGTGCAGCCGTAAATGTCTTCTAGCAGCCCTTGCTGATAAAACCGTCCTGGAGGACTAGTTGAGTGACATCATTAGTGCTGTCACGGAGTGACACGTGTTAGTGCATGTGAAGGCTCTGTGAATAACACAATAACACAGACAGAACTGACAGACAGACAGACAGACCGACAGACGCACATTGCTCACAGAACTCCGGTTTCTGGCCAGAGAGCAGGGACTAGACAAGGAGAGGTGTGATGTTTCTTTCTCCAAGAATGTTTTTTTGAAAGGATTTTTTGTTTCCCCTGAAGTCTTAGAGAAAAAATCCATATATAGAGTCCTAGCCTGTTGTGGCCGCTTTACGTTGTTTTTGAAGCTTTCGTAATACATTACCAAAGATTTAAAATGGCAATATTAACAATAAAATGTATGTGTTTAATGTGAACTGCAGCCTATCTTGAATAACATTCTTTAATATGTACCCTTTTATTTGGGGTTGTAATGGTTCAGCATGTCTAAACTCTAATGCTTTTATCAATCTGAGCATATGCCTTTGTCCCAAACAGTATGAAGCTCATACACACACACACACACACACACACACACAAACACACCACTAGGCTTTGGAACTGCAAGCCTGTCCATGTTTGATGTACCGTCGCCTACAGCAACCACTCATGTAAAAATAAATCTGACAGATATTGGTGGTAACACCACAGTATATAAATATTAAAACCGGGCTCAAGGTGTGTGAGTGCCACTGTGTGTTTGAACCCTCAGACAATGAAAATGTCAAGACATGTTGACATCAAGTGGGGAGGTTTAAGGAGCATGTCATTTTTAATATAAATACCATTACATATCATTTGCATTTCTTTAAACATTTTTTTACATTTACTTATATATATATATATGCCCTTTGCAATTCATTTCAAAGAAGCGTCCCTGCTTTCTTAATATAATCCGCTCATACATTACAGTTTTAAGTGATAAAGCTGCTTGAGTAAGCACTGTCTTAAGCAATTATTATGAATAGTATAATCCCCACTGTCCAGTTACAGCCAGCCTATTACCCATTTGACTGCTGGGTAATAAATCCATTTAATGGGGCAAAAGTGGGCAGTCGAACCATTTAGCACAAGAAATCTTAATGCATTAATTGCGTGAGATTTGAATACCAAAGGTATGGCACCTTTAGTATTCTCTTTGTGTAAATATCTGAACATATAGACATATAGAGGTCCTCAGATTTTTACTCACTCATTCACTTAGTATGAACAAATGTGTAATGGGAGTAATTCAAGTGTACAAGCAAAGCTCATAAAGTTACATTTTAATTTTGCCAGCAATGAAAGGAATAGAATGTTTGCCAATATTCTGGTTTCTTCCTCTTTTATTATTATTATTATTATTATTATTATTATTATTAGTATGCCATTAATAATTTGTTAACACAAATTGTATACTCTCATCAAAGAAATAAAACCCTCCGAATGCAATTCAGTGATATGTTTTCATTGTCTGGAAGTCTGCTTCTGGAACTTTGTGATAACACAAGTATTGGACAGTTTCCAAAACATCAGAAAGCAGGGATCTTCAGTAGTAGCAGCCATCAACAGGGTTAAAGTCAGGGAACTATCACGTGAATTAAGGCAACTTTCTTTTGTCTATAAAACTCTCATTATCTCACCTGCCGTTTTCCCCAAAGTGTCCATTATCAAGAAGTTTTGAGGCTACTGGAAAGGTTGTTTGCACACAGGATAACTTTTCCACAGCGTACCGCAGAAATTCAAAGCCAAAGGCACTGATTTGAGACTGTTTCTTCTCTCGAGAAAGTCTGGCATCTTCGGGATAATGCATTTTAAACACAGCCATTTGTTGTAAACTGCACGAAGCTGATTTTGTTCACAGCAGAACTGTCAGAAGTCAGAAGCCTCCTTAGATGGCAAAACGCAAAGCAGGACAGATTCGTCGCGCTGAATTTTAATTACGCTCGAGACTTTGCGCCTGTTTCCTGGCCAGTCATGTGACTGAGAGCAGGTAACTGCCTTCCCGTGCGACAGGAACACCTCCTTTATTCTCAACCCTGCTGTTGAGTCCGAGGGCTGTCTATAGCAGTAAAACGTTTCTCATGGCAAAAAAGGCAAAGAACATTTTCACCCCTCCCCCCCCCCCCCCAACCGGCCGTGTTTCACCCTGAACACTGGGGCAGAAAGGCACACTCGATGCATCAAAGCCCGATTTCTGACACAAATCGGAGGTAATAACTTTAGGAAGCCTCGTCGGGCCGTCCCCTCTCCCTCTCCCCTCTCAGCGGCCCGACGGCGCGTCGGCCCATCGATCCGCGCGCAGACGACTCATTTCGTTTGGGCGACACGGCGTGATGGACCGCCGGTGCCGCCCCTGACTTATTTCAGACCTCCTATTTTCTCGGGGCCGAGACCGGGGAGCCCCCGCTCCACGCTCGGGGAAGCCCATCGATCCGCGGCGGGCCGACCGAGGGAGGGAAGCTGACACATTTCCGCACGGGCCCCCTTTCGGACGTTCCGGATCGCGGCCTCTCTGATTCCTCTCCTCCAGCCCGGCGCGCGCTCGTACCTTCGCTCCGCACCTTCGGGGTCGGAACTCTCGGGTCGCTCAGCTTCCGCGCGGCGCCCAATCTTACCCGGGTCTCTTAGATGCAGACGTAAAGTGACATTACATTACGTTTATTTAGCAGACGCTTTTATCCAAAGAGACATACAAAAGTGCATATCGTAGTCATTGAACAACTACAAAACACAGATTCGGCAAGGTACAATACTCATTTCGTACAGCTATTTTTAGCCAAGAACACAGTGTAGTTCACGCAGTGAATACTATTCCTGACCTAACTTATGCCAGGCCAAACTAGGGAGAAGGACGAGCTACAATATTAGGACAGGTACAAATTACAAAAAGTGCTGGAATAGGGGTACATGTAACATGAGTGGCATGAAAGGGGGGATTTGAGTGGTGGCAGTTAGTCCAGGTATGGTCTGAAGAGATGCGTCTTCAGGCCACGGCAGGTGACAAACTGCCAAAGCGTGCAGGTGGGGATCAAGGAGCCCCTTTATTTAATACGGTGCTTTCAAATCGAACACAGGACCGAATTTCGGCCTGAAATTTGTAAAAAAAAAAAACAGTGGGTCTAAATAGAACAGTAATGGCGTTAAATTCGTTAACGTGAGTGAGCGTGGCCGCGCTCATCGCCGGTGTTGGGGGGGCGGGGGGGGCGCCACGCAAATTAGCCTGTCACTTCGCTTCGCTGCAGGCCTACGAGACACGCCCCCTATTCCGGACCGACCTCGGCGCTCGAATCGGGAAAAAGAACCCCGGGGCTAGTAACGGCGGCCCGACCCGAACGCGCGGGGGGGGGGGGGGGGCTTCGCGCGATTCTCCCCGTTCGCGGCGAAACGAAACGGCCCGGAGTCATTTCCCTTTCGTGCGCTTTCCCCCAGAATCCCCGGGTTTACAGAGAGGGAAGGTAAGTCACAACAGGAGCGGTTATTTTCGGCAGGCTGCTCTTAATTGCACGGACAGAATTATCCTGTGCGGCTCCCAGAATGCCGAGGAGCGGAGCGGCACTGTCAGTGTGTCTGCAGCGGTAACGCGGCTGAGGGCCGAGGTAATATTAGAATCAGACAAGTGCGCTAATTTAGTCCACACACCGCGAGACAAATTAGCTCAGAACACCGTGAGCCTCGTGTTTTGGATTTCTTTATTTTTTTCTCTTCCCGATTTCAGACACTGTAACATGAGGCGCAATGTAGCTGAGCGGAATTTTTAAAAAATAAATACAGTACTGTATTTTTTTTTATACTCCAAATAAAAAAATGTAATCGACGGTAATCTAATTAACTATTTTATTTTGTTATTTCATTACAAGACGCTCATAAAGAAGCGCTATGCTACCTGCAAATCCGGTTTGAGGGAAATTATGAGATTAAGAACTCTAAATTCTGATTGTGGATCCTTAAAGCTTTTCGCCGGTGAGATTCTTCTTGGGCAGCTCGGATTCCTTAAAGCTAAACTCACAGGCGGGGAGATTTGCTCAAGCGCTGGTAGTGAGCCGGGCGAGGAGGGGGAGGGGGAGGGAGGGAGGGGGTAGGGGGGTGGTGGTGAAGGGAGAAAGGGAAAGTTCATTAAAATACCTGGGGGATTAGCCCGCCGTGTGACTGGCGGAGCCGCGGCGGAGGCTGGCATCTGCGCGGGAAACGGTTAAACCTTCCCGCACCTGCCGCCGTTCCGCGTCCCCGCCCCCAACATCTGAGCCCCGCCGCGGCGCGGAGCGGCGCGGGGCCCGGGCTCGTCTGGAGCTCCCCGACCCTGCACCTGACTCCGGCGAAAAGCAGCCAATTTAGCCGAAACATAAGTTGGGTCTTGTAGATAGCAGCCAGGCATTTATTTAAAGTGGAGTTCTACTTCAAAGGGCCCTAAACCGTTCCAGTGGAGCGGGGCACGGTAACAGGGTGGGTGGGGGGACGGGGGCGGGGGTGTGGGTGGGGGGTAGGCGGTAAATCGGCAGAGCTGAGAGGAGCTAGTCACCTCATCAGGAATAGATTTCCCAGCCCCAGTTGCTCTAATCTTGACAGGATGTCTAATGTTAAGCAGCACACGTTTCTCTCTCTAAAAAAAAAAGGCTCATTTCCATGTTGAAGACATCAAATTTGGAAAGTGGATGCGTTCATTGTGACAACGGGGCGTGGGGAGGGGAACTAAGGGGAGTTGTGATTATTAAAACTCAGCCCCCCCCGCCCTCCACCCGTACAAACGATGCTAGTTCTGCTTTTATAAGTGGGGTACAATCAATATTCTCAACTCCAGGAGTCTTCAACACATCTAGAAGTAACCAAGTGAAAATATTTGCTTTGAACGCGCATCCGAAACGCAGACCGCTCGCGGGCACAGAGCTGAATCCCGCTGATACTCCAGAGACAGGCGATAAAGCAGGGCCCTTATTATCCCAATGCAAAAATAATATATAGTATATTAATTAATATCACTGTCACCTCTGATCGAAATGCAAGTCCAGAGTAAAAGCTTGACTTGACACTTTTATCTGCATCGATCTAATTACTCCCGGAACGATTGCTCGGAGCTCCCTTCCCCTCCACCCGCCATCAACCGCTAATTCTCCAGATTAACATTCGTAAAATTTAAATATTGACCCGCCTCTTAAAAATGGCCGCTCCGCGTCCTTCGCTTAACGTCGCGCTTAACTTTTAAACTCAACAAATAACCCCCCCCCCAACAAAAAAACGTTTATTTTTTTAATTTAACGCCACTTTTTATGTTTCGCGATCGGCAGCCGCGGAAACATCTGTTTAATAAGAGCAAATGTCAGCTAATTATTTCACCAAAGCGGGTTTTTTTAATTGATCGGCGGGGGACCCCGGCGCTTCACACTCGGAGGGCGAGACGCGCCGGGCTCAGCGAGACAGAACCGCGACGGCGCCGAGCCCAGCCTGCTGCGTAATTACCGCGGCAACGCAGCCGCTGAAAACAAAAAAAACCCCCCGCAAAAATGGCGGGAAAACGGGGCTTTAACCGTCGAGGTGCGGGATGAGCCTCCGCCCCCGCTCCCCTGTCACTTTCGTCCGTCGTCCGCCCACGTTCGGCTGTCGTATTTCATCACGTGTTTACGCTGTATGTCAGACCCGGGTCAAATACGTATTTGTTTTGGATTCAAATGACTTTTCTGTGCTCTGTTGATCTTGCCTGGTGTAATTGAGCCTGCCAATATGACCAGGAGGCGGGGTTTGCACTTTTTTGAGAGTATTTCATTGGTTCTAATTACACCAGACAAGATCAGTAAATTGTAGAGTATTTGAATCCAAAACAAATACGTATTTGACCCAGGTCTGTTATATATATATTATATAAGACACATTTATTAATACGTGTATAAATGAATATTGAATGTAGTATTGAATGGGTTGAGGGTTCACCGTTCGCTCGTCCCTGTGTTGGGTCCATAATGGGAATCTGACAGCTGGGTTCAGGCCAGTCTCCACCTCAGAGAGACGGAGATGAAACACGGCCCTGAATCAGAGCCCTGAATCAGAGCTCTCTGTGGCCAGAGCTCCTTTTATCCCAGAGACCGGCCCAGCTGTCACTTTCAGGTAGGGATCAGAAGCCAGTTAGACCGGGAGACTGCGGGGAATCTGGGTTCATTTCCTGGGATCCCGTCCCTCGGGGGGGGGGGGGGGTGTGGGGGAGGGGAGCCGTGAACTCCGTAGTCCCCGAGAGGTGTCTCTTTGATACCCCCCCCCACCCCATCCCGCCACCCCGGCCCAACCCAGTCTCTCTCTGTCTCCGGCATGTACCGGCACATCATTGTTTCCTATTACGAACAAGGACCTAAAACATATCTGACATCAAGCTAAAGTAGGGCTCGACTGGGGATGCTGGAGAAGCTACGCGGAGGAAAAGCTCTTTCAGACTAACACATCAAAGCCTTTTTCTCCCTCTCCTTTCTCCCTCTCCCCCTCTCTCCCTCCCCCTCTCTCCCTCTCTCCCTCTCCTCTCTCCTCTCCCCCTCGCTCCCTCTCTCCTCTCTCCTCTCCCTCTCTCCCCCTCTCTCCCTCTCTCCCTCTCTCCCTCTCCCCCTCTCCTCTCTCCTCTCTCCCTCTCCCCCTCTCACCCTCTCCCCCTCTCCTCTCTCCTCTCCCCCTCTCTCCCTCTCTCCCTGGCGCACCACCGCTCTCCCACGCGGCCCCCGCACGTCTCTACTCGTACGCATGGGCTTTTTTCTTCTTCTTCTTTTTTTTCCTGCTCCTGCCACTCCTTCCTCTTCTATCACGGACAACTTTGAGTGCTTCTTCGGAATCCATTCCGCGACGTCTGGCGCGGAGAGCGAGAGAGGGGGAGAAAAAGAGAAAGCGAGAGAGAGAGGGGGAGAAAAAGAGAAAGCGAGAGAGAGAGGGAGAGGGAGAGAGAGAGAGAACTCTCCACCAGCAGAATGGACTGGGAAAAACTCAAGCATGACTAAAAAGTACATTCACCGCTAGTCAGTGAATTTTGCTCCCTATTTGTCACTGCCACCTTGGAGAGCGCTGGGCATTAATAATGCATAGGAGCCGGGAATGTATTAGCGGCTACCCTGGTGGAGAGAAGTCAGCCGGGACTGCGGAGGAGCTGTTAGGGGAACGGGGGGGCGGGGGGGGGGGAGGTGAGTGGGATTGGGGGGGGGGGGGGTGCTGGAGAGAGAGGCTTTGGCTCTCCGCAGCTCACCCCCCCCCCCCCCCCCCCCTCTTATTTATTGAAGAGATTTTGGGAGATGTGTCAGGTGCGGCTCGCGCGATGCATCATCCGCGGGAGCGGGGCCAAAGTCCCCGGGAAGGGGCCTGTAATTGAGTTCATTGATCAAACGCGGGGAGACGCGGGGGCCCCTCCTGAGCCGGGGCCGCCTCATCCCGCCTCCGCCGCGCCGCGAGGAGGCCCGGCGCTCCGGGGTTACGCGTCCTTCCCGCGGCTAGGTAAATAAGCTAGCGAGCGCCGTAAACAGTCTCATCACTCAATTTGCATCAAAAAATATGCTTTTATTCCCCCCCTCCCCCAACCTCCCCCCACCACGCTCTCCTGCTGTTGGTTACTTTATCCTCCACTTCTTACTGTCGTGGTGCCGCAGTTGGAAATTGGGTTTGTTAAGGGAAGGGGGGGGGTTGGGGGGGGGGGGATCTTGGGCAGATGTAATTGCGCGTCACCAATCCGAGGCCCGGGAGAAGATTCCGAATTCTTTGGTGTTTCGCCGGCGATTTATTTAATTGAGAAATGCAGACGCCGCGCGCGGCTTCCCTCCGTCTCTCTGTGCCAGCCGCGGTCCTGGCCCTCCGGCGGGCTCCGTAAAAAGGTGATCCTTTCCGTTAATTTAGAACAGCCATTAAACCCTCTATCGATTCCACCGGGGTGCTAAATTATGACTGCTCCGAAGACAGTTTCCGGCCGTCCGCCACCTCAATCCGTTTCGCAATGTTTAATCCGACTGAGGCATCGATAGTGAAACTGCGCTTTTTAACAGAACCATGCGCATGTAGAGTGGGGTTGGGCAGAAAGACCCTCAGAGTAATGCGTGCTCTCGTTCACTTTTGTACGCAGAAATAGGCCATTTCGTTTGTTTGGAAACAAGATTTGACTTAATGGGGGAAAAAAATAAATAAATAAAAAATAAACATGGTGGTTCAATGCCATCGTGGGGGCTTCCCTCTGTTTTCTTACGCTAAAGAGCACCTCACTGTGGGCCGAGCGGTCACAGATTTCACCACGTGAAAAAAAGCGGAGGTATGACAGTTGTGCTTTCAGATGGGCGCCTAATCTTTTGATCACATCACTTAGCTTGGTAACCGGGCGACCGGGCCAAGTCCCTAATTAAATCCTGAGGCCTGAAGGTGGCCCTGCAGCCTGGATGTGACACGGTCCATCTGCTGCCCCGCCTCCTCAGCTGAGCTCCACGCGGAGAAGCGTCGACCTCTCCGCCTGCTTCGCTCTGATCCCACTGTTCAGCTCACCGGGAAAAACACGAAAAACCAAACGTCCGTACGCTACGTTTATTAGCCGAAAATCTCATACCAAGTCCAGTTGTGCGCTCAGACGCCCGAGCGGTGCGGCTCGCTTGTTCTTTGAAGGCGCTGTGTTTCCCTTGCGCGGTTTGTTTTTTGGAACGAAACGCTTCGGTGGTGAAAGAGGGCAGGGGAGCTTTGAGCTTCTGAGTACACTTTGACTTTAAAGCATTAAATACAACTCAAAGTCCGTAAACAGAGGGGGGGGGGGGGGGGGGGAAGACTTTTCGATATTTTGTGATGTCGGCGAGGCTGAAATTCATAAAAAAATATGGGTGGAAAAATATAAAAGCGGTTGGTTGAAAAATGAATGGTGGTAAAATATCGACATTGGCTGCGTTTTGTACATCAAAATAGTATTTTTTGTTCTTTCCTGGAAGCGGACAGGAGCCGTGCTCCCTGGCGCTGCGTCTCTGTGTGCTAATGCACACCTGGACACAAAATGGCTGCGTCACTGCGCTTCTTCACAGCTGCGGGGTCATTCCTCCGAACGTACAGCTGTTAAGGCATTACTGGGTCCGGTTCAGATACGTGGGGAGTGACGGCAAGCAGATTACGGGGTCAGAAAGCGGGGTTTAACACACTCCTCTCCGACAGACCAATCAGAGCGTGCCGCTCGAACTGATTTACTGTGCTGTGTTTGTTTCGCTTTTTACTTAATCGTATGGAGATTTTTTTTTCGTTTGTTTTCTTGTTTTCTGAGGCACGTTGAGGAAAACGCATCGTTCTGAATACAAAAGTGAGCGTAATCAGGAAGAGCCGTTCTTCATGCGTAGCGTAACCTAGCGTGGGCGAGCGACGTTTGGAAAGGGTATGTGCCAGAACGATATCGCCCGTCGAAAGACGGAAGCTGGAAACCCCCCGTGACCTCGCTGCCCAGGGTCCTGAGGTTAGTCCTCTGAACGCTTCGCGACGCGACGGAGGCTAAAGTTTGACCCGCGGTATGCTTCACGAGCACGCTGCGGAGACTGTGTGTGTGTGTGTGTGTGTGTGTGCGTGCGTGCGTGTGTGCGTGCGTGCGTGCGTGCGTGCGTGCGTGTGTGTGTGTGTGTGTGTGTGTGAAGCTCACACGCTCGCGCTCTCTCGCGGCGCTGTACGTGTCAGATCCGCTTTGCGCCGTAGGCCTGCGCTCCAGGACACGTTTCGGGGCATTGCGTCCCGTAGCATAAATATTTGAGACGTCCATCGGC